>NC_077227.1:71682751-71698750 GCF_027887165.1 Monodelphis domestica
CTCTGTACTTTGGATTCAGCCTGGCTTCCTGTCTTTCTTTGTATTATGTGACTTCCTAGCTGCTTTCACTTTAATTAGATTTAATTAAATTAGGCTTCTCCTGTTCAGTCCTCAGCCACTGCTGCTGCTGCTCTGGTGTGACAGCATCCTAAGATGATAGCTTAGTCTCTGAATAGAAATGTCATGAATTTGCCTGGTCCATGGACTTTAAAGTATTTAAAGCACTGCCTTTTAAGATAAGGCACTCTCTGCATATACTCCAGACTAGCTCTCCTAGTCCAGCTCTCAATAGGATAGAATGAGAATTCTACTACCTTCTAAGAGTAATGGGATTCATCACTGAAAACCTTCTTATAATGAGGCATGCTAAGGTCAGGATGACAAGATTAAGGTATTAAAAGGCACCTCAGAGGATAGTTTAGTTTAATCCATTTTTAGAAAGAATCCTTCCTATAGCATACCTAATTATTTAAATCTCTTGCCTTCAGACTTAGAATCAATACTAAGTATCTGTTCTCATGTTTCTCTGATGATCGATATCAAGTATTGATTCCAAGACAAATGCAATAAGGACTATACATTGGGGTTAAGTGACTTGCCTAAGGTCTCATAGCTAGGAAATGTTTGAGGTTAAATTTGAATCCAAGACCTCCTGAGTCTAGGTCTAGCATTTTGTCTACTGTGCTACCTAGCAGCCCTCTGGAATACCTATTTTTGCATAAAATCCTCTAGTAAAGGGAAACCACTACTTCCTGAGGTAGCAACTTTTAGAGATCACTAATTATTAGAAAACTTTTCTTTGTATCAATTCTAAATTTTCTTTTATTTTTTGCACTTTGCCCCCATTATTCTTAGTTTTGTTCTCTAAAGTCAAATGTACTGCCTCTAATTTATTTATTTGATTGTGAGGTCATTGAAAACAGACAGTCTTTTGTTTTTCTTTTGTATCCCTAGCACTTTGGCATAGTGCCTGGCACATAATAGGTGCTTAACAAATTCCTGGTAATTGACTTTTTCAACTGATACCCTTTCAAAAACTTGGAGGCAGTATCCTGTCTTTGCCAGGTCTCAATTTAACTAACCCCATTCTTTCATCCAATCCTCATAAGTTCTGATCTTAAAGCCTTTAATCAGTTGGTTTGTCCTCCTCGGAATAGTCCCTTATTTTTGAATTTTCTTCCTAAAATATGGCACACAGAACTTAACCTACCACTCAAGATATCATCTGGCCATGGAAAAATAAATTAGGATGACCATTCCTCTTGGATGATATGTCTTTCTTTGTGAATTCAAGGACTAAATTAGTTTTCTTGTTTGTTTTAGCCTATAGTTAACTCAAACCAACCTCAAAACTGACTTTTTCCTGCTTCCAGCCTTATTCAGCTTATCTATCCAAGTATAAAATTTTAACTTTATTCCCATTATACACCACCATTTGGTAGAGTATTCTAGACTGATTTTTTTTTTTACCTTTGACTGTCATCTACTAGGTCAGTTATCTATGAGGAGTTTTTTTTTCTGTCATGCAAATTCCATATGCATGATATGCGCAACTTTGTTCCAGTCATTTATCAAAAACAATTAAATAGTACATAACAAATCCCAGATTTCTAATGTGTTCTATCATGAATATTTTCCAAAGTCACTATCAAACCATTAATGATTTCTCTTTGAATTCAATGATTCGCAGAATATATCCAATTGTGTTATCATCTATCCCACATCTCTCCATTCTCCCAACAAGAATGTCATTAGAGGCTTTATCAAATACTTTGCTGACAGGTTGGCTAATTATATTTACAATATTTCCTGATATGCCAGTAACTATACCACAGATAACCACCTCAGAAAGAAAATGAAGTTAGTCTGACAGCTCTTCCTTTTTGACAAAGCCATAAAATCGTTTTTTAAGTGATGCCTGATTCTTTTCTAAACATTCATTAACTATTCCTTTCACAATATTTTCCAGAATTTTGCCAGTAATTGATTACTTACAGTCTGTATATTCTATTCTATTTCATTTTCTAAAAATCCAGATATTTGTCTTTCTCCTATTTTGTAACACATTTCACATCCTCCATGATGTTCCACAGATCACTAGTGATGATTCTGGCAGAGCTTTCTTTACCTGAGAATGTAGTTCATATGGACCTATTTTTTTTTTATGTATCAATGGTCTTTTTGGTTTTATCCCTTTTATTTGCACTCTTTTCCCCAATTCTCCAAAGGGTTTGTGATCTTATTTTGGGGGGATATTTCCTACCGGGATACAATTTACAACTCATCCATGTCTTTCTGTTCTGAGTAATCCTTGTCTACATCCTCCTATTAATTAACTAATGAACATCCACCACCTTCTGCAAGCCTTCCTTGCATTCTATTGACAATACAAGGGTGCCACAGAGCAAAAACTTTGCCTGCTGATTGTTCTCTTTTCTCATTGTGTGATCAGTCCATCTTCTCCAACAATATTTATTTGATGGTGTACTTAACAATGTTTCTTCTTTCAGAATTACTTGTTTATATTATGTTACTATATACTGCTTTTGTATACCATAAGCCTTTCCATCAACTTCTTTGAGGTGATCCTCATTGTCAATTAAGAGATTATAATGTTCAATGATTTGGGGCCTTACAACATCACCAGAAGGATATTATTATTCTTTTAATTCTACAGACCTTTATTTCAGTGGAAAGCTTGGAGTCATCAAAGGTGTTTCTATATTAGCCAGTGAATTATTTTGAGCAATAGAATAACAGATCTGTGCACCAGAATAAAAGAATCTGGTGTTAATGTGCAATACAGACACAAGTAGGGGAGAGTAGAATGGGCCAAGCCATTTAGGAAGTTTTTTTTTAGAAAATAAAGGATCCCAGTTTCTCCATTATTAGAAGTCACTTATTTCAACACTTTCATTTTAGAGATGAGGAAATTGAGGGCTACAATGATAAAACAACTTACCCAAGATAGTACAGGTGGAAGTTTGTGATTCAAACCCAAGTTCTCTGATTCCAACATTTGTGCAGTTAACACTGCATTAGAGTGACTGTGGAAATGAGGTAGGTGGCAGTCACTTTGGGGACACTCAGACTCTGTCTTCACAACGCTGTCGTCATACTCTGTATTACTTTGGGTCCTCTTCCAATCCCAATGTGGACCAAGGAACATCTAATTTAGGGATAACTTTATAGTCTCCAGCCTGTCTGACACCACAGAAGTCTGTCTGGGATACTCACCCACAAAGAAGGCCAGGAATAGCTTGGAACTCGAGATACAGCTGGGGTGCTACCAGGACATGTTCAAATAATAGCAATAATTCATATTTATACAACACCTTAGCATTTACTAACCATTTTTTCAAAACAACCTTGTGAAATGAGTGACAAAAGTGTTATTACTGGTATCTTAAAGATGAAATTAGTGTTAAAGGGACTTATCCAAAGTCATGCAGCCAATGCATGTCAGAGAAAGGATTTGAATCTTTGTCTTCTGATGCCAAGATCAGTGTTTTTATAAGCAACGGGCCCATGAATCCACATGGGCACAAAATATTCCCAACATTACCTTAATTTCTCTCCAAAAATACACAGCACAATTCATTATAACAAATAAGTAAGCATCCCTTCCCTCCACAAAACATACATATATTTTACCATTTAAAAATTAATGTAGATGCTGCCTGTGAAGAATAAAATGGAAATCAATTTGCAAGCCACTGAATTCATTATAACTTTAGTTAGTCTATTCCTTGGAAGTGAAGACTGAACTCAGGTACAAGTCTCTGCCCCAGGGGACAATATCACTGACAAGCATAAGGGGAGTTTATTTTTCCCCTGCCAGCAGTGGGTTTTTCCTCCTGACAGTAACTGAGAAGGACTTTTGCTCTAAACCCTCTTTCAGTAAAACAGTCAGGGTGCAAGATTTTTGCCATCAATCAATGAAGGAGTAAAAGATGTGGAGATCAGAAGTGTTGGCGGCCAGTTACGGCCATGGATATGGTAGATCTAAGCCATGTCAAGACAGGTGGCTTTGCAGATAGGCGACATGGAGATTGTTTGAGAGTTGGGATGAGGAAGGAGATAGAATTGGATTTCGCTTCTCATGGAAGTTTTTAATCCTTGGGAACATCCAGGATTATGGTCCAGAAACAGAAAAGAACTAAGCCCATTCTTTCATCACTAGAAGCCCTGGATCTTGGAGAAGCTGTTTTCCCAAATGATGTGAGAATTGAGAATGAAGGTGGAAAATGAGTGTTGAGAAATGTTTTTTTTTCTCTTTGCTTTCCTTTGCACTTCTGTCCCAGGTAAACATTTCACTATTCAATTTTCACTATTCAATTTCACTATACAAATTACGGTTCTTGTCTAGTTTGGTAGCAAGTTGGATATGTAGAACAGACTTTGATCTTAGAAACTTCCATGTTCAAACTGGGGCTGGAAGCTCAAGACAAATGAGAAATGATGCAGATATCTCCACTGAGCCCAAGTGCATGTGAGATCCAGAGCTGAGCAGTATAGGAACTACATCACTCTTTGTCATCATGTTTTCAACAAACATATACTGTTACATGTTATATAACATATCTACACATATGTATACATATATAGGTTTGTGTTCATAGACACACAACTATTTAAATACACACGTGAATACACCACAAACTTAATGATGGAAAACATTAAACTATTCCATATTGCTTTTCCAATGACAACAGATCTCGACTATCCCAAAATTAGCTTTATAAAGTATCTACATTTTACCCATCTAATTCACAGTCCTTTGTCACCATTCCTAGAACTTACAAAATGTTTTAAGGTTTTCAAAGAACTTTATAAATATTATTTAATTTGATCATCACAACAACCCAGAGAAATAGGTAAAAATTATTACCCCATTTTATGCATAAGAAAACAGACAAACAAAGGTTAAAGACTTGCCCAGGGTTTCTCAGCTTGTGAGTATCTGAGGTTGGGTTGAATTTTAATTCAAGTCTTCCTGACTGTAGGGTTAGCACTCTATCCACTGGGATACCTAGCTGTCATAAATAAAAAATAATCATAGCTAGTTTCTGTTGCTGTAAACAAGATGATCTGGGTAATATTTCCATATTTAGAAGGATGGCATAGAGTCCCTAGGACCCTGGATTAATGTGATGTCATTGGCAAAGCTATAAGGATAATCTTTCTGATTCTTAGATACTTAGAGAGTCACAGAATACTAAGGTTAGGAGGGAATTTAGTGGTCAATCTAACCTCTTGCCCAAAGGAGAAATTTACTTTACGATGTAAATCTGACCTCCACTTGAGGAATTCTTTACCTTATAATGACTCAATGAGCATTCCTTAAATGCCATCAGTGTGTAAGAGTCTGTGCTATGCACTGGGGACACAAGAAAAAAAATGAAATGCTCTCTACTCTAAAGGAGCTGATTTTCTGTTAGAAGAGATAATTATATATATATATATATATATATACACACACATATATACATAAACACACACAATATATCCATATATATATATATATATATATATATATATATATATATTCAGTTGTAAAAGCTTCATCCAGAGCCAGAGCCTGCTGGCTATCTGTCCAGTCTTCAACCTCTGACTTTAGGATATTTTCCAGAACATAGCATATTCTCCCCTTTTGAGTAGGTACTGAATAATTTTCTCTGCATATTCCTTCTTTTTGGATTGCTCTCAAAAGAAATTTGAGAAGTGTTTCAGGTCTATGTCATGATGGTTAAAGTAATAAGCCATGGAGAAATAGATGTAGCTAGCATGTAACTATTATGTAAAAGCTATATAGATTTTATATGCACATATGTATATGTATGTGTATATGTGTGTGTGTGTGTGTGTATAAATGTAATTCTGCTGCTTCCAGGGGACTACGTTGCTACCCTCTAGTAAGATGCTCTTCAACTCTCTGGATAGAGGTATATATGCACTAGGTTTAGTCCTGGGAAAACTTGTTAAAAAAAGCCAGCCTCTTTTTGTCACCCTTTTATTCTGTATATCCCCATCCTGGAGACCAGTGAAAAATTACTTAAGTCTAAAGTTTGGCTCATGTTTAATGTTGCCCCAACTGGGGAGACTACTCCAATGTGGTGCATTATGAATCAGGTAAAGGACAGCTACTTATCTGATCCTCACAAAAGCAATGATAAGTGCTCACAATCTTGTTGACAAAAGAGTTAAAGTTAAAACAAGATCTAGTAGATTATAACTGTGATTATACTTTCTGGTGAGGTTGAGACTTTAAACATCTAAATATTCACAGTACTGCTTAAATAGATTTTTCATTTCACTTTTGCCTTCTATTATTCAAAGATTTCTTTCCCGGTCTATTTCTTATTTTGATCCTTTGGCCAATGGTCATCTCCTCCAAGAATCCATATAAGAGATATATGTAGGGCACTTTCTTTACTGTTTAAAGATATAAGATTTCTAGACCTCTCAGATTCACAAGGTGTCCTCCAAAGTTGGAAATGCCCATCTCAGTATAAGTACGATCAAATACTATCAGGCACAAAAATTAGAAAGTAGAAGCAGCAGATAAGACTGCAAATCAGCCTCATACAGGAAGGATAAATGCTTTATGCAATTGCCATGGGCTCAAAGTGGCTGGGTCTGAGGGAAAGGGATCAAACCTGTTGAATATTTCTTTAGGGAGAGGTTCAGATAAGCCAGGCTCCACAATTGAAGCTACTTAAAGATGCTACTTACTATATACTACATGGTTAGTAGATTGGAATCCAGCTACAAAATGTCTAACATAAAATCCAAGATCTTAAAAAGTATTTCTGTTGCACACCATTACAACTCTCCTGGAAGTGGCTAGATGGATCTCTTAACAAAATGTGGAATTCTAAGAGTTTGTGATGAGTTAGAAATATATTGCAGACATGGAAAATGCTAGAGAATGGAGAGAGGTGATGGAATAGTCTGTGACAAGAACAGCAAAAAAGTCAGTTCATCTGACCTGGAATGTATGGAAGTGTTATTCAATCATTTTTCAGTTTTGTCCAACTCTTCATGACACCATTTGAGGTTTTCTTGGCAAAGATATTGGAGTGGTTTGACATTTCCTTCTCCAGCTCATTTGGTAGATAAGGAAACTGAGGAAAACAGGGTTAAGTGACTTGCCCAGTGCCACATAACTAGAAAGTATCTGAGGTTAAATTTGACTCAGGAAGATGAGTCTTTTCTGACTCTTGACCCAACACTCTATCCATTGTACCATCTTTGAAGAAGAAGAAGAGTAATATATCATTTTGAGAATAATTATCATGCTTTCCTGGTGTCTTATTTGTCTGCAAGCTAGACAACTCAAAAGGCATGTTTCCAGACTGAAGGATCCTTATTGACTGCCCTTTTCTGTACACACTCAAGTGTGTAAATGTTTTTCCCTACCATGTAGTGCCCAGAACTGAACACAGTTCTTTCAAACTTGGTCTGAACAGCACAGAGTACAGTGGAACCATTACTGTCTCATCATCTAGACACTATGATTTTATTAATGCAGTCTAAGTTTGTGTTAGCTTTTTTAGCTTCATGTTGGCTTTTATAAAGTTTGTGGTCAATTAAAACACCCAAATTCTTTACACATGACCTGTTGCCAAGTCAAGTCTCCCCAGGGCTACACTTGCTCAATTGAGTTTTTTGAGCCAAAAGCAAGACTTTCTTACATTGCCCTGTTGAAATTCATTTTGTTGGTTTTTGACCCACTGTTTATCTGTTGAAATCATTTGGAATCTTGACCCCATCATCACCAACATGGGTTTTCATTTTCAACTTTGATTCACTTGGAAATATGATGATTGTTATCTCTTCTTTGGATTTTAAGTCACTGATGAAGCTATTGAATAGCAGAGGACTTGGGGCAAAGTTATCTGGCATGCCACTTTACCCTAGGCTTAGATCAAGTGAGATCTTGCCCCACTCCCAGCCCACCAACTCCAAGCTTTTCTGATCTATCACAGTGTCTTCAAAGTTATTCCGTAGACATTTGATATAATTTTTGTATTATCTTGTGCATTTATGTATTGTTCCTCCCCACTTGGTATACTCTATGCTCCTTGAAGGCAGGGATTATTTAAATTTTTGCTTTGTACCTCCAACACTCGTCATGGTATCTTCCACATAATTGGACTTTAATAAAGTCATGTCTAATTTTAGAACTAAGAGATCCCTTGGAGATTGCCCAGTTCTATTGTATTATTTCACAGATAAAGAAACTGAAATCAGAGAGACTGGGGATGGTATAGTGTAGTGAGTGCTGGCTGAATTTATGAGACACAGGATCTCTGAAAGTTGGTTCTAATAATTGGCTCTGATAATTACTAGCTGGGCAACCACAGGCAAACCACTCTATCCTATCTGTGCCTCAGTATCTCTACAGTCACTATTTAATAATTTTTATGATATAGAGCAATTGGTCATTGCAAGAAATGATCATTATCCATCCATCTCATTCCATCTCATCTCTCTCTCTCCCTCCCTCCCTCTGTCTGTCTGTCTGTCTGTCTGTCTGTCTTCTATCACCGTGACTTTAAAGAAATAGTACTGTGGGATGAAGATAACACTGAAAATGAAGCTAGAAGATAAGTGATTTCAAATTCTGTGGCCCTAAACTTTTTCCTTGCATAATCAAAAACAACTGCCTTAACCTTTTTGAGCCTCAGTTTCTTCATTTGTATAATAAGGGTAGTATTCCTTACACTACCTACATCACAGGATTGTGGTAAGACAAATTGGGCCTGTGGATAAGGTACCAGGCCTAGAGGACCTTGGTTCAAATCTGCTGTCAGACACTTCCTAGCTGTGTGACCTTAGGCAATTCACTTAATTCCATTTGTTCAGTCCTTGCCTTTTTTTATCTTAGAGTTGTTACTAAGACAGAAAGTAAGGATTAAAAAAAATCAATCAATTAATTAATTAAATTTTTAAAAAGTGAGCTATGTCAAAGAATTAAGTAAAGATGAGTTGTTGAGCCCAAGGGCCCCACGATCTCATATATTTAGAGGATCACTCCAAAAATGAAGATTGTAACTGATGTATGCCTAACTGTCCCACAAAACTCTTGTCCATGTCCCTCCATAAATTTGCCATAGAGAGATGATCCAATATACTGGAGTCCTTGCTGATGTTCTCTTGACATTGCCTATATAGCAGAGGTGTTAACAGATTTAATCATTATTTATTCTATTATGAATATAATAGTTATTATACTAATAATTTATTATTAATAAATGCTCAGTTGTATTTTGACTTGAACTGTTCAACTCAACGACTATTTGGCCCCCATTACCTACAAAGTACTGCGTATTACTGATTAATGAACTATCTTCCTAACTATAAGCTTCTTGAGGTTCTGCATATGTCATATTCCTTCAATATTCCCCCTGGCATCTAACAGCGTGTTACACTCATTAAGTGTCAGCATTATTTGAATAATTGTCAATCAACTGATTGATCCCTGAACGACAACTCATTGTGAGCAGCCCTCTCGAGAACTATATGATGGGAATAGAAAACATGCGTATCAGAATTCTATTTCTGCAGCGGTTCTCCCGAGACGAAGCCAGTCCATTGTTTGATGTTGTCAGGAAAAGGAAGCATCTGTCAGAGCAAGTGACTGAATTTTCCTCCACTTCTCACCTCTCATGTGGTTGGTGTTAAAAACCTGAAAATCTTCATCATTATGTCTGTGTTTGTACAAACTTCAAAGGGCTCAGACTCGGTTATAGGTTAAGGGTGAATCCTGAAGATTCCATTCTGCTGTAAATTGAGCTCCTCTGAGCAGATGAGCTTTCCCTCTCTAGGACTAACCAGATGTTCTGATGCTTGGTCCTTTCAGGGTCCTATCAAGCATTCAAATGGCTTTGCCTCTTAGTGCTCATGAGACCTTGGACAATTAGCCTGAACTCCCTGGACCTCAGTTTGTGGAACATTTGACTTGGAGTCAGATTTATACAGGGGTACACATGTCTTTCCCTATTTACTGATGGAGGAAAGGAATTGGCTCTTCATTAAATTTTCCATAGTCGGTGTCATTGTAGCATTTTATTCCCACAAATTGGAATTAATTGGTAATTCTTAAACTCAACAATTGAACAATTGAACCCACTTTATAGTCCAAGTCATTCAGTATCAAAAATTCCACTAATTTCCAGAGATGGGAGGCCATGGGATCAAATGTGACTTCAGACAATTCCTAGCTGTGTGACCCTGGGCAAGTCACTTAACCCCCATTGCGTAGCTCTTACTGTTCTGTTTTTGGAACCAATGCACAGTATTGATTCTAAGATGGAAGGTAAGGGTTTAAAAAAATCCTCTACTGAACAAATACCACCTGACACCCAGGGTTGAGAGAGGTCATCACATTCAGGCTTCACTGGAGCAACAAGGAATTAGAGAAGGAAACCATGGGCATCACAAGGAATGTAGGAGCAAAATGTGGATGTCTCATAGCAATTCAGGGATATTTTACTGATTTATTTTATCTCCTTATTCTCTTAAATTATACCATACTGTCTTATTTCTTTCCTCAGAATTATAAAGTGCCTTTGTACATTGCCTGAACAATACAGCTATGTCTTCCTAACAGAAATAACACTGGGAGGGGAGAGATTCTTTGGATATGTTGTTCATTTTTCTTAGTTTTTTTTAAAGATCTGGGAAGCTAGAAAAAATATAAATAATTATTTCCTTTATTCACTTCAGTCATATGTAATCCTTTGTGACACCAATGAATGTTTTCTTGGAAAAGATACTAAAGTAGTCTGCCATTTCTTTCTCCAGCTCATTTAACTGATGAGTAAACTGAGGTAAAAAAGGGTTAAGTGATTTGTCTGAGACCTGATTTGAATTCAAGAAAATGGGTCTTCCTGACTTTAGAGCCAGTACTCTATCCACTGTGCCACCTAGCCACACCATTGGTATGAGTTTCAATTTTAGAAGACTAGAATCACAAAATGAGAAATTTAAGTTCAATAAATGCTCAGAAGTCAAAGGATCATTCATTTTTTTCTGGTGAATATTCTTTCTAATCGTGCAGATTATAATCTAACTGTGCCTCCCTCTCCCATGGATCTCTTGGCCATGTTCTCCCACTAGTATGATGTAGCAGTTCCACCCAATGTTCTGGCAACTTTTTTCTAAATGTTGTGATGATACCAATGGAACACGAAGGCTCTCCAATGATGACCTCTTACTCTTACCATATGACCAGCCTTTCTCCTTTATGAACATATTTTATGCATAGTGAATATGGCCTGAGTGAATTTACTAGACATGATCAACACCCAAAACCTCACTAAAAAGAAATTAATTATATCTTAACAGGTAAGAAGAGACTCATTATTGATGTAGGAATAACTCTTGAATAAATTGTGTATAGTCTGACTACCAGTGAGTTATATCAAAGATGAAAATTAATGGAGAAAAAATGATATGGCATACAATCAAAACAAATTCAAACCAACCAATTTTAACACACTCTTGATAATAAAAGATGAGAAATAGATGAAAGGAGCCCTTGACATTGACTATAATAATTTCATATAGATGCTTAACCAATGTAAACCAAGAACATCAAAATCACTTTAGTTAGTACTTTATATAAATACCAAGTAGAACAATATGGAAGCCAAAGATAATATTAACTTAGAATATAAATTTTTATTTAAATATAATTTTAAAAATCAGGTTTGATAAATGTTTGATGAATTGAATTGATCTTTCCATTTTTTTCTTAATAGTTTCAACAAGTTAATATTTGCATTGCTGTTACTCATTCCCTCCAGATGTTTAGTAATACAAAAGTCCCATTTTGACTTAACTAACAATTATAGCAGGATCAAATAAGCCATAAGAATATATAGGGTAATTAAAAAGGTAAAATTACTAAGTATCTATTTTCCAATGGAAAGCAAAGGCACATTTAGCTCATTCTGATCATATTATTGGTCAAATTATTATCTGCATTTTAAAAAAAGAAGAAAAATTCTTTCTTTGGTGCTTCCATTCATTTTTCTCATATGTTTAAAATTTAGAACCAGAACAACTCTATTCTTGGTTGCTTCCCTTTCTAGCTTCATCTCTAATTAAAAAGATTAAATCAGTGACATTTCACATTTCTTCTTGAAAAATGTTTAGAAAGAAAGAAAGGAAGGAAGAAAATAAAACTTGGGACTTGGTGGGAGGGAGGGTGAATTTCAATCTCCATGATCCTATTTTGTCCCCAGATTTCTCACTTTTCCTCTTGTTATTCTATACCTTTAAATAAAGATTCTTTGATCTAAAGTTTATTCCAGTTGGATGTGATGGAAATGCAGGGTTGAAACTCAATATTATTTCAGCTTAGATTAATTCCCAAATAAATGAATAAAGTAGGAACCTGGGAGTTCTTGGCTGAAAGGAATCTGTTGATGGAGATCAGGACCTAAAATGATTCCTTTTACTTTTGCATATTAGTTGGACAGTTAGTTTTGAGATGGTGATTTGTATCCAGGTGGAAAATGCTTTGTATCAGGGTCTAAGAAAATATGGTGTTTGTATTTTGACGAGAACATTTTTATGGATTCTTTTTTTAATAAGGGGGATTGTATGTGGGTAAATTAAGTGATGGTGTGGAAAAAGCCCATCATGTGGCTACTACAAAGACATTTTGTTTTGAACCTTGAGAAGAAAACCTTTACCTCTCTAGATATTCTACCTTGGGGAGGGGGAAAGTACAGTTTGGAAAAGGAAAAGGAAAGAAAATATTAATGTCCTGGATTATTTATGTCAAATTCATTGACAGAGGGGACAGAGAATAGGAGACACAGAAAGAAAAAAAAAAACAGTGTCTATATTTTCAGTCCAGTCTCACATCAGTGAACACAGCTCATTATCATCTGAGGCCCTTTATTGGGGGGTTGGGTGGGGAACAATAGAGGATTTAAAGCCATTTCCCAGGAAAAATACATCCATGTCCGGGAATGTGACACCTCAGTTGGGAATGACCGACTCGAATGCTTCTCCTTTTGTGGGAGTCCGTGGCTCAAAGGTAACATGGTGTTCCACACTTCCTCCCTCAGGGAATGACCATTTCAGGCAAGTCTCCCCACACTTGGGAAAATAAATTTCTTCCTTTCTTGAAGAAACAAGGTCTCATTTTCTGGGGTTGAAAATTTACCCCTTCTCAATGTCACCAACTTGCTTCACTTGGAAAATAAACTCATCGTTGAATTTGGCTTCCCAGAGAAGGATGGCATTCTAAGCTGTCACACCCAAGAGGTAATAATGAATGCTTGATGCTCTGTCTGCCACAAGGCTAAACAATGGCTCTTTTTGTCCAAGGCCCTTGCACTGGCCTTTTGATGATTTGTCAAGGCCTGCTGAGCCCTCAGCGCCTTTCAACAAAATACCAGGACCCCTGAGGCTGCCCTGACATTGATTGAAATGTATCTGTCTTGAGGTCATTTTGTCTTTATCTTTCAGGAGACTGAAACCATAGAAAATGTGGTTGGAGCTTCTTCAGTGTGTTCCGTGGACTCTTCTTCCTGATATCAGATGATCATATGCCTAGGATTTTAAATTAAGCAAGAATATAATAACTCCCCTGTGCATTGTGAGGAACTCAGTTCTCTTTTATCTGATTCATCCTGACAACAAGTGGTGAGTTGTGTCAATTGTGAAGGCGGCAACGAGGAACCCAAGAGACAGACAGCTTGTCCAAGATGGTATGATGGTGGATCCGAGCTGGAAAAGCTGAATGTGGGACTGAATTTTAATAATACAGCGTGATCTTCTAATGTTTGACACTGACTCAGAGTGCTTTCTGTTGTCTCCAACATTGTCTCATTTGAGACCTGGATTTGGAGCCAGCACAACTGGGTTCAAATCTTGGCTCTACCATTTACTGTATGGGTGACCCCAGGCAAATCCCTTACCCTCCTAGGACCTTCCATTTACTCAAGTACAGTGAAGAGATTGGGTCAGATGTAAAGGATGCAAAAAAGGTAAACTGAGTCTTGATGTTAAGAAAAACTTTGTAGTAATTCAAGCTTTCCCAAAGCAAAATGGGACTGTCTCATTTCTGAGGTTCTGTATTTAAAGGCTGGATGCTGCTTGTCTGATATGGTATG
Source organism: Monodelphis domestica (assembly GCF_027887165.1). NCBI lineage: Eukaryota > Metazoa > Chordata > Mammalia > Didelphimorphia > Didelphidae > Monodelphis > Monodelphis domestica. Next base: position 71,696,893 of record NC_077227.1, read on the forward strand.
GTGAGAATTCCTTCAGTCAATGGGTTGTACTTGATGTTCAACTGGGGTCCATTCTAACTCATAATTTTGTGATCCTATGACATCTGAAGTCCCTTTAAAGTCCAAAGCCATGACCCTCTGATAATATGGATCTTGGAAGATAAGTAGGGCAATGGTTGTCATCTTGTCCATTTTATTTTATAATTAATTTATTTTCAATTAGCAAACATTTATTCTTTCTGTCCCCCCTCCTATCCATTCCCCAAACCCAGGAAAAAACACAAAATCCCCCAAAACTTTTATAATAAGCCCATTTTAGAGAAGAGGAAAATGTTACACAGAATTTCAAGGGGTTGCTAAAGTTTCCACTAAGAGTTAATGAGATCCATGAGAAGTCTGTGCATTTTATTTCCTATCTCACTGTTTTAAAAGTTTTACTATACTTTAAGCTTAAGCCTCCTGCAAGAGGAGGACTAAGTTCTTCCTTCCTTCCTTCCTTCCTTCCTTCGTTCCTTCCTTCCTTCGTTCCTTCCTTCCTTCGTTCCTTCGTTCCTTCCTTCCTTCCTTCCTTCCTTCCTTCCTTCCTTCCTTCCTTCCTTCCTTCCTTCCTTCCTTCCTTCCTTCCTTCCTTTCTTTCTTTCTTCCTTCCTTCCTTCCTTTCTTTCTTTCTTCCTTCCTTCCTTCCTTTCTTCCTTCCTTCCTTCCTTCCTTCCTTCCTTCCTTCCTTCCTTCCTTCCTTCCTTCCTTCCTTCCTTCCTTCCTTCCTTCCTTCCTTCCTTCCTTCCTTCCTTCTTTCCTTCCTTCCTCTCTTTCTTTCTCTCTTTCTTTTTTCTTTCTTTCTCTCTTTCTCTCTCTCTTTCTTTCTCTCTCTCTTTCTTTCTTTTTCTCTCTATTTTTTCTTTCTTTCTCTTTCTTTCTCTCTCTCTTTCTTTCTCTCTCTCTCTTTCTTTCTCTCTCTCTTTCTTTCTTTCTTTCTTTCTTTCTCTTTCTTTCTTTCTTTCTTTCTTTCTCTTTCTTTCTTTCTTTCTTTCTTTCTTTCTTTCTTTCTTTCTTTCTTTCTTTCTTTCTTTCTTTCTTTCTTTCTTTCTTTCTTTCTTTCTTTCTTTCTTTCTTTCTTTCTTTCTTTCTTTCTTTCTTTCTTTCTTTCTTTCTTTCTTTCTTTCTCTTCTCTTTTCTTTCTTTTTTCTCTCTTTTTCTTCTTTCTCTTTCTTTCTCTCTCTCTTTCTTTCTCTCTCTCTCTTTCTTTCTCTCTCTCTTTCTCTCTTTCTTCTTTCTTTCTTTCTTTCTTTCTTTCTTTCTTTCTTTCTTTCTTTCTTTCTTTCTTTCTTTCTTTCTTTCTTTCTTTCTTTCTTTCTTTCTTTCTTTCTTTCTTTCTTTCTTTCTTTCTTTCTTTCTTTCTTCCCTACTTCATTCTTTTCTTTCTTTTCCCTCCCCCTTCTCCCCTTTTCTCCCCCCCCCACCTCTCTTTTTGTCTTTCTCTGGTTGGCCTTGCCCATTGCACAGTGTATACTAATCCTGTCTCTGTCTTTCTGTTTCTCTCTCTGTATCTTTCTCTGACTGTCTATCTGTGTGTCTCTGTCTCTCTGTCACTCTTTCTTTCCTTCACTGTAAATTTTTGTCTTGGATTCATGCTGTGACCTCAGACTTCTTTCCATCACACCTTCCTTTCAGGAAAGATATTTTGCTGCTTCCAAGGTGGCAATACAATCTCTAGGTATGTGTGTTATGCTGTTATTATTGCTGTTTTCCTTCCAGGAAACAGAAGAATCCTGCTTTCTCCTCTATAGGGGCTGCAGGCATTGCAGAGGAAGTCAAACAACTAGGCCACTGGTAGCCAGAACATAAACATATTAACTGTACTTTCCATTTATCATTTCAG